>NC_085841.1:172876537-172916537 GCF_035594765.1 Anolis carolinensis | reverse complement strand
TGTCAATCCCTGACATCTGCGGCAACTACAAAAAGGACCCCCTAATGGCAGCTATTTTTATTTGCTTCTTAAGATCCAAAGGCTGCTGAAAGAACAATTGGATAAAGTTGAGGATTGTAGGCGTTTGATTTTCTTGTTCCTGTGAAATGAAACTTTCGTTCTTTTTCTTCTCATCCCCCGTTAAACCAGAAGTCTGTTAGGGGGGTATAGCTGTGTCAAAGCTGTTGGGATGCCACTGCTGATCACTTTAATTACTAGGACTAAGGAGGATAAAATTAAAAGTAGCACCATTGAAGCAGTGGAAGAAAGCTTGCTGAGATGTCAGTGAACTGTGAAATATAAAAATTGCATACAAATACTTTTTTATGAGAGCAAAACAAGGAATTACATTATTTATTCTTGAAGAGTTACTAAATATGAGAAGCTTCATATGTGGTAGATGTTGAGAAATCATAATTTTATAGGGGTAAAATGTATGTGAATTATGGCAAAACATGAAAAAACTGCATTTTTTTTTAAAATAAGTGTGAAAACTGAAACATCAAGTGAAGACAATATAAATCAGAACAAAAGGTAGGCGCGTCGAGATTTTTGAATGAATGTGATGTTTTCATATTGCGGGTTTTGTTAAAGTTTTATAATGGACCTTTCTGTTATAGTTGTGTCAAAGAAAAAAACTTTGTGTTATAGAGATTATTCTTTTTTGCCCCAATTTTGTGCTTTTGAGGGTAAAATGTGATAGTACGTAAAAGATGCCACAGCTCTACATATTTTATCCCTTATTCCTGGTAATGCTTAATATGATACAATCTGTGGCATGACTTCGTTATGGAACCACTTAACTGCAAGGGACCACAAGGGCTATCTGGTCCAACACTCTGCTCTCTTGCTGACAACAGGAACCAAAACACTTTTTAGATATAATAATCCAACTTCCATTTAAAGCCTTCCTCTGAGACAGTCTGTTCCACTGTCACCTCACCTTCAGCTCTTACCTTCAGGGAGTTCTTTCTCATGTTTAAATGAAATATTTGTCCTTATAATTTGAATCCATTGGTTCATATCCTAGCCTCTGGAGCATCAGAAAGCAAGCTTGTTCCATCTTCTACATGATGTTCAATCAAATATTTGAAGATGGTGTGTATTTCACTGCCCACTCATTGATTGCCGGCAACAAAAAGGGGAAATATACAGCAGAATGGCATAATGCTGTGTGTTTGTCTTTCACGTTATATAATTCAACTAAAGATTACTAATCTAAACCAAGATGAGTATTTACATTCATTGTGTCCTGTAGAGAAATTCTCGATCTAGTGTAAAATCCCTCAGTGATTGAATTAAGAAGGAGGGGCCAATAAGTCATCTTTCCACCATGTCTCCTGTATCATCAAATGGGAGCACACACCCCCCCCGGCAAGGTCTAACTGCCATTCTGGACCAGAATGAAGAAGGAGGGGCCAGGAAGACATCTTTCCACCATGTCTTCTGTATCATCTAATGGGAGCACACACACACACAGGTCTAACTGCCATTCTGGACCAGAATGAAGGAGGAGGGGCCAGGAAGACTTCTTTCCACCATGTCTCCTGTATCAATTTAACAATATAATAATATATAATATTCATATTATACTATATTAATATTATAATATATTGTATATACATATAATATTGATAATAATGTTATGATGTAATACAATGTAATAATAATAATATACTATTATAATGGTATATTTATTTTACATGCAATATTACTAATAATATTGCAATATAGTTGTATAGTACAATATAATATATAATGCTTACGTAGTGCTTATATTGTGCTATACTAATAATATAATTTATTGTATGTATATATAACTTGTAAGCCGCCCTGAGTCCCCTTCGGGGTGAGAAGGGCAGGATATAAATGTTGCAAATAAATAAATAAATACATGATTCTATTTTAATAACTACCCCATTTATATCTGTTAGTTAGAAGTCCAAGGATGTACTGTATGAAACATGGTGCAGGGATCCCCAAACTAAGGCCCATGGGCCGGATGCAGCCCTCCTAGGTCATTCATCTGGCCCCGTCCTAAATCTGAAATGACTTGAAGGCACACAACAACAACAATCCTAATTAATTTTACCATCACATTGGGCAGAAGCAGGCCCACACTTCCCATTGAAATCCTGATAGGTTTATGTTGGTTAAAATTGTTCTTATTTTTAAATATTGTATTTTTTTTAACATTACAATTAAGACATGTGCAGTGTACGTAGGAATTTGTTCATTTTTTTTCAAACTATAGTCCAGCCCCCCAACACTCTGAGGGACTGTGGACCAGCCCTCTGCTTTAAAGGTTTGAGGACCCCTGACATGGTGCAATAGAATTCACTTGAAAGGGGTGAATGGAAGGCTAGAATTCAGGATACAGACCTATAAACAGGCCTAGCAATTCATATGAGGTCTCATACATCAATTGTGTTTAAAGGAGAGAGTGGTAAACATGATTAATAAGGACTTAATCAACAGAATTTACCATCAGACTTTCTCTTATACTTTTTCCAGAAATGCCCCTTCAAAAAATAAGTGGGATTTTACAAGACGAAGGCCCCATCAACACTGCCATGTAATCCAGTTTCTGAATCCAGATTATCTGCTTTGAATTTGATTATTTGGCAGTTTAGACTCATATAATACAGTTCAAAGCAGATAATCTAGATTCAGAAACTGGATTATATGACAGCGTATATACAGCCAAAGAGGCTGCATATGAGCTGTCCTGCCTCCAACCAGTATGATTAAGAAACGCATATGATTTTTCTTTCAATCCCAGTTTATCCATTAAACTACATTATCAAGTATTCCTTGCCAAGTATAAAATATATTAGTTACATATTTCAATTATTTAAGTCAGTGAGGGGGTTGTTTCAGAATTTTTAAAATTTATTTCCAGATACAATACTGTTTAATGTTATGAATCTGTTGAAGTCAAGTGGTCCATGCTGGAATGTGGACTCCAAATTGTAAACAGTATTGCTAAATATGGATAATTGCAGTGAAACAGGGCTGATCTGTTGGTTTACTGGCCTTATAGGAAACATTTTTTGCTTGTGGTAGAAACAGGAATTTTCAGGTTTAATACAGGGTGTACTTTGGCAAATATATGTTTTGAGGAAACTGTTACTGTGTTGGTCTTGGAGTGGGGAGGGGGAGAGAAAGAAAGCAAACAAAGCAAATATGCAATTCGGCTAGAAAGCTCCAAGGCCTAGGAAAAATTGTCTTTATGGTGTTAGGACATTAGTAGAAAAGTAAATTGAGGCAATCTGATAGGGAAGCAGAATTCTGTCAATCAGGCTCAAGATACTGTGCTGTGTCCATATACTTTGTTTACTGTAGGGTTTTATGAGTTGTAACCTGCCCATGCAAGCTGTTAATGAAGCTAAATCTTACTGCTTGAGGATTGAATTACAGCACACCTCTGGGCTAATGGTTATAAACAGAAAGTCCCATTAGACCTGCATTCTGATTCGTGCATTTGCATTTTTCCTATTGTACTAAGAACAATGATGGGTAAATAGCTACAAACAAACAATTTACATGGAAATGGGTAAAATGTACCTAATTAGTATTTTGAGTTTGTTTTATTAATTACTTCTCAAGCTAAATAGCAGGACTCTTAATAAGAAGTACCAAGAGTGGATTATTCTATATCTACCATTCTGTGTAAGAAAATTAACTTTCTAGCATTGATTTTGCAGGCCTGTCTAAATGTGTTTGGTGTCCTTAATGTCATTCGAAACTGTCATAGGATGCATTCATAAAATCATGCTTGTTGCTGACAACACATTTTGTAAATATTTCATCATTGAGTAAAGTTCATTATTCACTTGCAAAATTATCCATACTCCTTTTGCTCAGTTGTGGTTCTTACTGCATCTAGTTTCTGTTCCAATTGTTCACCTTCCATTGTAGTGTGTGCATATATGTGCGTTATCAGCTGCTGCCCTATTCTCAATCCCTTCACTGCAGTGACAGGATCCTACTCATTTGTTCATCTCTTCCATGACAAATATGGGTTTGTCCCAAGTGATGTCTAGTCCTCATGCTGCTGGGCCTCCGGGCTCAACGTCAAGTCCAAGCATACCCCCAAACTGTGGAGCTGTGTCTTCAAGGGAGTGTAATCCCAATTAAAACAGGCTGAGTTACTATTCCCTCAGCTGCCTTCCAACTGACTAAGGTTGGATCTACACTGCCCTGAATCCCAGGATCTGATCCCAGATTATCTGCTTTGAACTGGATTATATGAGTCTACACTTCCAGATAATCTGGGATAAACAGATAATCTGGAATCAGATCCTGGGATATGGGGCAGTATAAATCCAGCCTAAAAGGAATTCTGTCTTGTCTGGATCAATTTTCAGTTTGTTTGCCCTCAACCAGTCAATTACTGATGATAGGTTGTGGTTTATGGCCAGAACAGCTTCTTTAGCTTTGGGTGGAAAGAAGTCGTAGAGCTGGGTGTTATATGTATATTGTTAACCTCTCCCAGCAGTTTTGATATGAGAGATTTCATTGGTCCTTTTATGAACCAAGGCCAGAATCTGGCTGTACCCAGATCTTTTTCCCAGATTAATTTCATCGCTGGATTATTAGAAAAAGTAGCTCAGATTAGAAATGTATATAGGTTAGCTTTTAAATTCAGTTTCACTTAATAGTAGGAAGTGCTCAAATGATAGTGATTTCCTTGTTAATGTTGGTTTCAGGAGAAAAATGCTTGAGATTCATTTTTGTAACTTTGTTATGCATCTTTAAAATATCAATAGATGGGGCAGGTTTTAGGGGGAGAGGGAGGAAAGGAGGTGTGATAATTGGTCAATCAAGTCTCTTTAGCAAAGCACCTTTGGCCAGGATAATAACATACTAGAAAGTAGGTATTCCTTATGGCTCCCACATTATCCTAAGAACACCTTAATCTCTTACCTGGGTTAAGAAAGTTAATAGTCCATGGCCTAGTACTACTGGTCAGTATCATTCCTGGTCAAGATAGATTTTATCCCATATCCATATAAGAGCTATTTAAAAGAACAAAAGAGTAGCAGAGAATCCTTGGATCTGGATGCATAATCAGTATTTGTGAGGAATAAGTGGCAAAATTGACTGATATCAGTGCACATGCCTTAATCTCCTTTGCTATTGGATGCAGGAAAATTGCTGTGACCATGAGGATACATACCTCCCCCTTGGGCATGGCAGGGAAGGCATGTATGTGTTTGGTTGTTTGTTTTGCCCTGTGCCTTGACTTGTCATTGTGGATGGTAAATTGTTCGTGCAATCACTGCGGTTGTAGTAGAGTGCTTGGGCATTACAAGAAAGATCAGATGGGTCAATGGCTTGGCTGCATGGGGAGATACTGGGGGAAGAGTGTTAGAACAGTGCAGTTCAGACAAAACACAAATGGGATTTATATATGTGTGTATACACAAGCATACATTACATACATATGTGCGCAAACACATCAAAAGGCGTGAAGGGGAGTCATGGGTGCTGGTTGCAGCAGTTTCATACCAGGCCTCTTATTTCCAGGCTACTCAGTAGTCCTTAAAGGCTCCCCCGTGTATCTCAGTCTATTGTTCAGTTAAATGCTAGTGAGGCTGTTTGTTTTAACTGTGAATTTTATTATTGTTTACTAGCATTAATTTTACTGTTTATTTCAAGATTTTAAAAATAGTTGTACATTACCATGCAACAACTTATTATAAAAGGCAACTTATACATCTTTGCAATCTGTCAGCCACTTATTTATTATTTATTTATTTATTTCTCACACTTACATCCTGCCCACTTCTACTTCTCCTTCCCTTGCATTTTTTTTTGTGGGGGGGGGGGGGCTTTATGCCACCACTTCAGTTGTTGGAGTGAAGTTTGGGGTCTGGAGCCCTGTGTCTGCAAAAAGAAAAAACCCTGTGAGATCAATGTGGATAGAGAGTAAATGTATGCAGAAGAAAATGCTATGCATTTGTTTCTTCTTTGTGATACCCCTGATACCCCTGTCGCTCAGCTGAGCCTTGCAATTCAAGTCACCCAAGCAGGTCAATTTCACTTCTTGGTTTTCTTCATACTGATACAACATACCCATTTCCAACCCATGGCTTTGCCCTGTTTGAGCCAGTATGTTTCTGGCCATTTCTACTAACAGAATATTCTGCCAGTGTATCTGAGATGTATTCCACAGCCCCTGACATACCTGTCATGTCAGCAGCATATCTTACATTTTACAGCAGCTGTGAATTTCTGTTGCATCTTGTTGACCCTTCTTCCACAACCTGATGCCCTCCAGATTTGTTGAATAGTAGGATTATGGGAATCATAGTCTAACATATCTGGAAAGAAGCAGGTTGGAAAAGGCTACTCCAGGTTCTTAGTGGATGAATCTCAACTTTTGCCCTTAGCAACTTTTCTAAGTAGCTATATAAGACTATAAATGTTAGTAGTACTCATGTGTATATTAATGAACATTGCTAAATTGAATAATTCTCTTCTATACAAAGAAACAGGAAAAACCTATATCATGACTGTGAACAAGGAACAATTTACATTTCAAAGACATCTTTACTTTGCTTGTTCGTTATCATATCATTTGATTATATAAATAAAAGAAGCTCTGCTGGTCCATGAAAAAAAGAACCAACTTAAAATGTCTCAGGTTGCAGAGGGGGGTATGTGCCTGAAATGGACCCACATGGTACTCATCATGGTCTGTTCACATATATGCATGCAGTCCATATCCTTTCCTCCCAACCTACCAAATCAGTCAACTTTTAATGACTGATTTTTATTTCAGTTGAATTTAGTTTATGAATTGAATTTAGTTTTTTAGAATCAAAATTTGAACAGTGGTATTTCTGAAACTGAAAATATAGCCATCAAGCACAATTAACATTTGCAAGGCTTGCTAAACAAGGCAGGCTGGCTTTCCTTTTTATGAAGTACAGCTGAAGCATTTACTGCAGAGATCCTTGCTAATAATAATAATAATTTTTATTCGTTACCCTCTGTTGTGTTATGCCAAGTCCCAGTTAAACAAACAAAGATTTCTTAAGCAACAGAAAGCCATCTGTCAGGGGTACTTAAGATTGTGCATTTCCTGCATGGCAGGGGGTTGGACTAGATGGCCCATGTGGTCTCTTCCAACTCTACTATTGTATTATTCAAACAAAGCCTTGGTATATTAACAAAGAGCCCCAAATCTAGAACCCTTGTAGTCTAGCAGTTTTAAAATACATACACACACAAAATGTTGAGAGTGAGATAAAGCCCAAGTTTGGAGTCCAAGTTGCCATTGTAATGCCGAAAGTATTTCAGAGTTAATTGTGGAACAAACACTAACCAGAATTCCAGTCCAAGGTCAACAAACCTGGTACTCTGAAAACATCAGAGTCAGAGGACCATGTCAGAAACCAAAATACAGCAGTCAGGGGTACAGTCCAGAATCATCAAAACCTATAACCCAAAGAGCATCAGAGTCCAGATTCACAAAACAAAGACATTACCACCTCCAACAATACTGAAATTTTGAGAATCTTTTAACCCAGGCTTTCAAGGTTGCCTTTTAAGACCCTGTTTCTTAGCTGATCGGGCAGACCTGCAGACTTCTGCACGCTGTCATCTGTATTCTAAAAGGGACAGTGCATTTCACCCTTCATCAGCCTGCTCTGATATACTGGCTTCTGCTTGCTCCTCCTGCTGGAAATGGTAGCTACTGCTGAAATCTCCTCTTCTGCAATAGCTAAGCTAGGCTTGGGGGAGAGGACCGCTGGGAGCTGCTGGTCTCCAACCCACCACTGGCCCTTCCAGCAACCCCTTGTCCTCACTGTCAGATCTGACCAAGACACTCGACTCCTCAAAGCAGAGTAAAACACAGTTAAAATATATAGATAAAATATCAGACCATTAGAACATTTAAATTAAATACTCAAATGCATTAAAATCGTTCATGCTAATGAAACTGAAATTGAAATTCAGAAATTAAAATTGAATAGGCTTGTTGGAGAAGATGAATCTTTAACTGTGTTTTAAATTCTGACAGCTTGTTTGGCATTACTGTTATTAGCAATTCATATATATATGCATTATATAAGAAGAACATTCTTAAGAGCAAGCCAGGATATTAGATTACCAAGGAGGAAGGCAGAAAGGAAAAGCAGAGGAAGGTCAGGGTGCCTCTGGGCATGTGCAGAGTGCCCCTCCCTAGACACTTGGTGATGGCACCAAAAAGGCTTCTCCTCCCTCCCCCCCCCCCCAATTGTGAGCCTGAGGGAGGCAGAGATTCATTTGGTTGTCATTTCTAAATAAATAGTTATCATATATGGCCAGGCTTGTGAGAAAAGCAGCCTTTTTCTTCATATTTCATCCCTGATAGCAACTAACCAGCCCATGAAACCAGTTGGGATGAATTCCCGAGGAGGAGGAAAGGAAAAATGGGGAGAAAGAGGAGGAGAATTCAAAAGAGAAAGATTCACCCTTGGATCAGAGGGACTTGCAGGACTCGAGGTTGAGGTCAGTGCTGAGGAAAGAGAGGAAATCTGAGAGCACTCCAGTGGGAGACAGGAGGAAGAGAGGAGAGGAGGCAGAGAAACAAAGCCCAGAAAAGAAAGGAATGGAAAGGAGAAGGAAAAAAGCGGGCCCACTGGTGCTGATTAGGCTCCTCATTTTTCTTCTTCTGCTCCCACTGCAGCCCCTCCTGACCTCAATCTTCCCAGTAGGACTGCCTCCCGTCTGACAGATTTCTGCAAAATATTTCACAAACCCTACGTAACTTAATGGGATTCCATTTGAGGTTGCAACCCATAGTATAAGAAGCTTTGATATAGACCAGGCTTGCACAACCTGTGGCCCTGCAGGTGTTTGGGCCTCCAGCTCCCAGACACCTTGGCCAGCTTATCCAATGGTCAGGAATTCTGGGAGCTAAAGTCCAAAACATACGGAGGGCCACAGGTTGTGCAGACCTGATTTAGACCATCAAGATATTCTGGGGTGGTATCGTTCACACTTCGATAGTTTTGACTATTTATGTAAGCAGTTTATACAGTTAAATAATACAATACTACCATTATTGGATCAACTATGTGGTACAATATATGGTTAATTGGTTGTTTCCATTCACCCACAGTTACATATCTTGAAAATAAGAATGGTTGTCCTTGAGGAAAAACTTAGTTGTTCCTTCAAAACAGGAAGATCTTAATACTCAGAGCAGTCGTTAATTTTTAAGTTCTCTGTTTCAAAGGAAGTTGCTGGGAGGGAGTAGCAGGGGAGAGAGATGCAGTTCAATGTGTTCCCATTTTGCATCAGTATGCCCTCAGGCAAGCAAGTGTACTGGAACTCCTTCCTCATACACTGTTAGAACTATAGTTCTTCCCGTTTATAATTTGCCTATGTACATCTCCTTTCTTGGGTCTATGAACACTTGGAAATCAATAAGATTTAAGAATACTGTACGCTTGACTGTGGCCATAAAGTATGGGTACCTGTCAACGTCAGATTATGTTTTGAAAACCATTCCATTTTTTAAAAATCTGATACAATAATTGGGAAACTGTATGATGGGGGTTGAACTGATTCCTGGATAACTCTAAAAGTGTGTTGTTGACACCCAACTGATATGGAGCTTCCTATTTATAACATGGGCCAAGCACCATGCTGTAAACCATTTACTATCATGATGATCAGATTGAGAATGAAATTGCATTTCTGTCAATTACTGAGTTGGCAACTGTTCAATATATCTTAGCAGCAAGATGAAGAGCGGCGTCGGCAGCTGAGAGAGAGAGCTCGTCAGCTAATAGCAGAAGCTCGATCTGGAGTGAAGATGTCAGAACTTCCTAGCTACAGTGAAATGGCTGCAGAAAAGTTGAAAGAAAGGTCAATGGCATCTGGAGGTGAGTTAAGGAACCTCATATCTCATTCCTATGGCAACCCAGAAACCCAAGGAAGACCTTTTTGAAATTTACTTTTATTCAGACTTCAAAATGATCTTGCAGGTAATTGTTGTTCACCAAAAACACATATCTACAGATATGTGGCATACCTTTTAATTCCATGCAGTCAAAAGACTAGTGCATCACCTTGCAACTAGAATTAGATGTAGCTAAAAGTAGAGCATTTCCACTTGTCCACCCGCCTATTCAGAGAGCCAACATACACTTGGGAAACAGGAATGGTTCAAATGGGACCTATTTAGAATAACATCTGTCAGGCTCATCTTCATGATATGTTTGTGTTTAAAGCTGATGGAGCTAGCCCTACTTAGCAGACTACACCAGGCAAGCTTGTATCCTTGTGGTAGGCTCGTTCAGTTCACTATGAATGTGCTAAATATAGCTCTTTCAGCAGAATAGTAAAGTTCTAAATTAGATAAAAGCATGCTTTTGATTGAAAATTAATTAAATATTTATGTTTGTGTCTTACACAATTTCAAAATGTTATTAAACATGTATTGCAGCAAAGCTGAAACAAGTGTCCTATTTAAACACAAATCTTGATATGATTTAGTAATTTCTTAACTGTTAACCTAAACTTCTTTTGATAAACTAGTGAACAGTGTGTGGAGGGGTCTCAAATCAACCTTAACTTGGTCATAAATGAGCTGTTCATTGTGTCATATGTGGTTTTCCACTCTCAGATTCCATCCTTATCTACTGACAGCTACAAAATAAAATCATTGAGCAAAGTCATATAGAGTAAAGTACCACCTGTTCAAGTTCTGTTTCTTAGTGAGGTGTAGGATGGATATCTGTAACAATACATTATACAAAGCAATACTTTTTATATTTCTGTGAAAGAAGAGTACATAAATTAAATAGATTATCTGTAGGATCTTTCCAGATACACAATTCCATTACTCTTTTGCTAAGAGTTTGTAGGGAAGGGAGAGGAAAAAATATCAGATGGTAAAGGTACTAGGTAATCCCAGTTGCTTCCATAGAGCTCTTCATTGCTTATTCATATTTTCTATATTCATAAGAACTGTTCCTTATTTATTTTATTTTTATCCTGCTTTTCTCCTGACATATGGACCCAAGGGGGCTAACAACAAACATAAGACAATACAAATTATAAACAAAGTAATGCATATAAATATGAATATAAAAATGTAAAAACAATTAAATATTTGTGTCATGAAAAAATCTAATACAATGAAAATTGCAATTGAAAAATACACATCTGTCAAAATTCCATTCAGACTACACCCAGAAGCCTGCCCCTCAACCTTCCTGATGGCAGAGCTAAATTTTCTACTGCCTGAGAAAAGCAAGCAAGACAGTGCCATACTGGTCTCTCTTGGGAGGGAGTTCCAGAATCACCGAAAAGGCCCTTTCCCTTGTTCCCACCAAACTTCAGACAGTGGTGGGGCATAATAATGACAGTTTCTGTTGAACCTGACAGTCAGATGTTGGCATCAACTAGAAAGCAATTTAATTTTCTTGACTCTGAATAGTTTAGAATAGTTTAACTGTACCACACTAGTTAACTTTGCCATCGCGGTTGGATTTTCCATTTCAGTTTGTATTATTTTCATTTTTCCATTTTCTGTGCTAAATTGATTTTTCTTTTATCTCTTATCTTGGCATTTGAATTCAATAGTAAAGAATTTGCAGATTTCCAGATATAACCATTAATGAGTCAACTTCATGTATAAATTGAGGACAGGTTTTGCAGGCCAAAATTAGGAATTTTGCTGTGACACTAGGATAACATATAAATCTTTGAAATGCGTAGAGGGAACATTCAGAGGTAGGGGGGAAGAGAAAGAATGGGTCTTCTTATTTGAGGGATTACAATTTGGGGAGTGTGAATTGCATTGCTCATCTTAAAATGTCTGCATCTATACAAATATAGATAAAGAAAGAAATGTAAATGAGAAAAAAAGAACAAGAATGCATCCTGAAAAGTGGGGGAGGGCAAGGAAAGCAACCCATCATGTTAGGGACGCACCATAAACAAAGTGACAAAAGGCAGAAACAAGAAGCCCCTGTTGGCATGGTATGGCCTAGAAACATACCCCTCCCTTTCCAAACCCGAGAGAAGAAAAGCAGCCCTCCCTCCTTCCTTTGTCATCTTCTTTTTTCAGCCCAAGTAGTGGTATTAGACTCCAAAAATGCAGTATGCCCACCATTTTGGCACTTGTGGTGTGGAATGGTGGAGGCCTTTTTAAATAGGGGCTTGTGCATGAGCCTCACTTGCCAAGCCTTGCAAGGATTACAGAGAAAGTCTTATAAAAATTGCCATGGCAATTCTACAACAGCTCAAATTGGAGGGGAGCACAGTTCATCATCATACTTTTCCAGCATTGACCCAGGTTTTTGAATCAATTTTTGTTGTTACGTTTTACTTATGTACAGATATATACAATATATTATCTTTGACAGGTAGTCATTTTGTGCCACACTGTAAATTGCTAAGCAAAACCAAATATTATTCTTTTGTTTCTACCTTCAGACCCAATCTTGCCTTCATGGAATTTGTAAGCACTCTCAAAGATATTTTTTCATATGGTACAAGTACAAAATGTCTTATAGTTTCCCTATTGTCTCTTTATGTCTTCTTTTTTCTTCAGCAAGAAAAAGGCTGGGGATTATTTGGCATTTTGGAAAGAGCAAGAACAACACTTATCCACAAAAGCGCATACTTGATTTGTCAGCTATTTAGAACTTTGTAGTTGTACATTTTACACTAGATTATAAATATACATATAACACTATGCAGCAAGAATAATAATAATAATAATAATAATAATAATAATAATAATAATAATAATAATAATAATGTTATTGATTAGCCCTTAAACCTTATCACAACACCAAACCAAGCAATAAGGCTTGATAGGACTTGATTGCACTCTATATAAGTTAAATAAAATACTTATAACAATACAGTATAACAAAAGTTTTTTTTTCTGTTCCTGATTTGAAAGTGTTATTTCCTATTTTATTGTGTGATACTTACTTTGAAAGTAGTTATTATACTCCAGAAATGTCATTTTTGTGGTTGCCACAAACTGTGTTGAAATGGTTCGAACTCTATGAGATATTCATTGAAAAGCTCGAGCCAAATGGGCTGTCAGATATCCTGCAAAACAAAGTTTTTGCACTTTAATAAACTTTTTCAATGTTTTTTATGATAGAACCAGTTGGGAAGTGACAGTTATAACACAGGGACAATAATCATGTTACATAGTGTAACCAAATACATTTGCAAGGGAGGAGTTATTTGCTTCTTCTTCCTAGCTTCTTGCTAGCAGCAAACTTGAGTTTACCTCTCCATAGTGTGTGAAATGAACATTTTATGCAGTAAAGCTTGTTATTACATTTTAGTATCTGACTGAAATCCAACTAAGTTCCATCTGGTGGTGGTAGCCTTCCATCAGAGAAATGTGAAGGCATTTTTCAGTAGTTTTACAATCAACTAACCCCTGGAGTCGCTGCACTAGTTCCCCTCTCTTAAACTACTGCTCTGGGAGATCCCCCAACCTGCTTAAACAGTTTTCTGGAGAAGTTAAAAAACAGTTTTATGGAGAAGAAGGAATATCTCAGAATTCCTTCCTTTCTTGTTCTGCTGATGGAATGCTCCCTGCAGGAGACAGGAAACTCAATGGATCACATTCTTTTACTGGGCATGTCATTTTCCCCCTACCAGTAAAAATACCAATGGTTGTGTTGACTTTCATTGAGAAATTTGGGGAAATGAGAGAAACGTTGCCCCTCCACAGCCTTGATTTCCCACTGCAGGATGTAGGGAAGCCCTTTGTGGGCCATGTATGACCTGTGGACCATATGTTGTACAGGCCTAATTTATCCTCTCTTTATAGGACATTGGGGAAAAACTTAATTAGATCCTATGGACAGGAATACTAAAAAGGAAAGGAGCCATGATGGATGGGAGTTTCTGAAAAGTGAAATATTAAAGGCACAATTTCAAACGGTTCTAATGAGGATGGACAACAGGCAGTGTCTAAAAAAAACAAGACTGGATATCTAAAATCCTTTCAGTTGAGGGACATGTACAAAACAGGGGAAAGGACACATTATTTTAGAGGAATTCACATAAATAGCCAGCATGTGAAGGGAGAAAGTTAGAAACAGCAAAACGCAGAATAAGCTCAACCTTGCTAGAAAGGGTAAAAACAATATAAGGGCTTTTTTGGTTATGTCCGTAGCAAAAGGAAAAACAAAGAAATGGTAAACCCACTGGATACAGGTGATGGTGAAATGCTAACAGGGGACAGAGAAAAGACAGAACCACTGAACATCTCCTTTACCTCAGTCTTCTCCCAAAAAATTAACAGTTCTCAACTTGGGGATAAAGGAGCAGATGATGAAGTAGGGGAAATGCCACACAGAATAGGTAAGGAGGCAGAATTGGAATATCTGGCTAATCTAAATGAATTCAAGTCTTCAGGGCAAGTGAATTTTATCCAAAGATATTGAAAGAACTAACAGAGGTAATTTCAGAACCATTAGCAATCATCTTTGAGAAAACCTGGAGAACAGAAGTTCTAGCAGACTGGAGGAAAGAGAATGTTGTCCCCATCTTCTGAAGCTGAAAAAGGGGGACCCAAAATTACTTCTGCAGTCAGCCTGACATCAATAACTGGGAAGATTCTAGAACATATAATGAAACAGACACATTCTTAGATTGTCATACTTACAAAAAGTCAATGTGGGTTTCTCAAAAATGTCAGCCTGACATCAGTAACTGGGAAGATTCTAGAACATATAATGAAACAGACAAATTCTTAGATTGCCATACTCACAAAAAGTCAATGTGGGTTTCTCAAAAATGTCATGCCAGACAAACTTTATCACTTCTGTTGGTAGGTAACATTTTTTTCAGTGACTTTGACAATGGAATAGAGGGCATGCTTATCAAATCTGTAGATGATACCAAATTGGGAGAGATAACAAATAATCCCGAGAATAGGATCAGAACCCAAAACAGATAAGAGAGCTGGGTAAAAACTAACAAAATTAATTTCAACAAAGAGAAATGTACAATACTATACTTAGGCAATAATAATGAAATGTAAAGATATAACATCTATAACACTTGGCTTGAAAAGACTACACACAAAAAGTAATGTAGGAGTCTTACTAGACCACAAGTTGGGCATCAGTCAATAGTATGATGCAGTGGTTAAAAAAAGCCAATGTGATTCTAGGCTGGAATCAGTGTCTGGATTAAGGAAAGTCATAGTCCCACTCTATTTTGCTTTGGTCAAACTTCACCTGGAATACAGATCTGGGCACCACAATTCAAGAAAGATATTGACAAACTGGAACATGTCCAGAGAAGGGCAACTAAAATGGGAAAAAGTCTGTAAGCTAAGCCCTATGAGGAGCATCTGAGGGAGATGGATATGTTTAGCTTGGAGAAAAGAATGTTGAGAGCAGACATAATAGCCATGTGAGGAATTTTCTGCTGCTCTAGACTAGGAAATGGAGCAGTGGATTTAAATTGCAGGAGAAGATATTCTACCTGAACATTAGGAAGCCCTTTAGCAGTGAATATGCTATATCGGAGTGTAGTGAAGTTTCCTTTTTTGGAGTTTTTTTTAGCAGAGGCTGGATGGCCATCTGTTGGGAGGGCTTTGATTGTATTTACCTGCATGGCAAGTAGTTGGACTGGATGGCCCTTGTGGTTTCTTCCGACTCTATGATTCTATTATTGTGAGAGAACCCAAAAGAAGCACCAACCCTTCCTTACTCTTTCCATCGTGGCACTTTTTTTGGCATTTTTGAATGCTTGGGCAAAAAAAATATTGGGCTAGGTGTTATTGCAATCCCCCCCCCCCAAGATGTCATTTTCCTCCTCCATAGAAAAGACCTTTACTTATTCATGGATCATGTCCAAATCCATAATGTAAGTACCAAAACCTGCCCTCAGTCTATATATGATATCAACTTCTACATGAGTGTGCATTGTATTTCGTTTTTTTATGTTGAACAGTTTAAGATTTGCTGCAGCTTCTTTGCCCTGCCTGTAATGATTAATGTTTGAACATTCTATCTGCCATTGCAAATGTTTTTTCTTTCTCATTTACATGCTTTTTGTGTCCATCAGCAGTTAAAGTTTCTCTACACACACTTGTGAAAGGACCTTTGTTTAGCATTTCACTTCTATAGGAGAACACAGTTGCAAAATGCTATTGGTACACCTTTCATCTAAAATGAATTCCTTATAGTCAGGTTATTTGTTTTAAAACCTGGGTGTAAGATTTTACTGCAAGACTTCTGTTTTATTTGGATATAATTTTTAAAGGATGTACTTTGAGTTACTTATATTTTTATTTCTTGTTGTTCAAAATTATATAAACATGGCTTTAGGGGAAAAGAAGCAATTTCATCTTCCAATATATTTTAGTCAACAAAACATATTTCCAAAGACAAAATAAAAACAAGGATAAAATTTTGTTTCAGTGGCATATCTGACAGATAACTAGCTGGGTAATGTTTATATTTTTAACTGAAGTAGCCAATCCATGCATGAGCTGTGTCACTTTGTTAACTATTATCAAGTTGATCCTATGAATGAGAGAAGGGTGTGCAAGTTAAAAGAGAATGATAAAATGAAGCCTTGCCTGACTGCCTTGCCAGTTGAATTCATTCTGTTGCTCTGTATTCTGTTCTGATAGTAGCTTCTTGTCCTTAAGTATCAAGACAGTGAAATATATGTTGTGGCACATGCATTGCTTTAAGAAAAATCCATAGCTTTCTGTGACCTACACAATCAGAGGCTTTATTATCTCCTATAAAGTTGATTTTCTCCTCAGATTCTTCCTTTTCTGAATCTAGTTTGACCTTCTGGCAGTTTTCATTTCATATATGTTAAAAGTCTTTGTTATAAAATTTGAGCATCGGTTTTCTTACATAACAGATTAGTACTATTGTCCTGTGGTTACTTACAATCCTTGGTGTCCCCTTTCTTGGGTATTGGAATGCATATAGAGTGTAGCCTATCAGTGGCCCTTTGTTTTGTTTTACTTATTTGTTGAAAACCTCTAGTTAGAACTAGAGTAGATTCTGTCTCTATAGCCTGAAGCAACTGCATTGGTATGCCATTTGTTCTTGGTAATTTACTTCTCCCAAGTATTTTGAGTGCAGATTCACTTTCTAAAATTGTAGGTCCACCTAGCTCTGCTTTAAAGTAAGGAAGAAAAATGCTTTTTCCTTGAATGAATGTGTCATTCTTTTATATAGTTATTTAGTGCACTGTTTCCATCATCTTTTTATTTCTACTTGGTCCTCTACTGATCATAGAGCATCCTCACTTTTGGGTTAAATTTCTTTTTGGTTTCTCAGAACTTGTAAAAGAAGTCTCTTGTTCCTCCTTTTTTTCTTGTCAGCTTCCCTTTCTCTGATTGATTATTATAGTAGTTCTTTGTACCTGGCGACAAGTCGCTGAACCATTGATTCAGGACTCTGACCCTGTCTCTGTCATCTTTTCCTTCTATTTTCCATTTGTCCTCAAGTGTTTGAAGAATTTCTTCTGTGATCCACTGAAGCTTCTCTTTCTTTTTGACTACAGATACAGTATTTTGGCATTCTTCTCTCTGGCTTCTCTTAACATTCAAATCACTATAGTACACTAGCTAACTCTCAAAAATAAAGAATCCAAGGACCTACACTCTCCAGACCCTACTCACTTTCCTTGCCAGGCTATTGCATAAACTTGAAAATGTGAATTCACCTAAGCTATAGTATGCCAGACAAACATGTCTTACCAGGAAAGAAGAAAACTACTTAAATAAAAGCTTGTATAATAGAGTTGGAGCTATTTCAAAGGAGTGTTCTATTTAGTCCATAAGAGCAGTGTTATCTGTCTCTTACAGCTTTTTTTACATCTACTTCAGTGAACTTCAGCAGTGTTTTGCATTCCTCAGCTATCCAGTGTATTTTCTAATTATCACTAGCATTCATTTCATATGCCAAGCACATGGTCCATCAGAATTCTTTTAGTCTTCCATCTCCTTCTTTCCTCTCTTCCTTGTCCATTGGTGCCCATACCAAATTTAAAAGGAATGTTTTCTCCAGCAAAGTCTTTTGATTACTGCTCTCAGCTGAGAAGGAGAATCTGACTAGATACGGCAGTGGCCTCCATGTTTTATTCACATGACAGCCCCATTTTAAAAAGAGACACAGAGAAGTCTCTCCCCTCCCCCAAATATGGGTGAGTCCTCCCCCCTTGCTGTATCTTTTTGTACTCTGACTCTTCAGACAAGTATAGGGAACAAGAGTAAATGGCAAGAATTTGGGAACTATGCTTAGTGATATGCATATTCTGTGAGAGAATGAAGTCAAGACACCTTTCAAATAGAAAGGCGGAAATGAATAACACCAATGCCAGGCTAAGATCAACATTCTCAAGAAGTTCAAAGGTGAAGAATGGATAGACAAAGAAATTCATCCAAGCCAATAAACTGCCAGGAAAGGGGTGGGTTTAGAATAAGGGTGGGCAACCTCAAAGTTCTAATGACCCTCCATTGACTTTCAGAAGGCAGCAACTCTCCAGCCACCCTCCGCCATAACCTCCACCCCTACCAAAATGTTAAACTTTAAAAAACCTCAAAACTCTAAGAGGTATAGTTAGATTTCTGTCACACTGAGTGGAAATCAATTTCATTCAAGACTTTTTCGAGAAAGGAAATCAGTTGGATGGCATGGGGAGTGTTTTTGACTATTTCCCCCCTCCCACTCAAAAAACCCCAAAACACTTGGAGTTCCTTGGTCTTGGCTCAAAGTGGCCTATGGGGGTTGCATGTGGCCCTTTGGTTACACTTACCTGGCTCTGCTTTATAGAAAGGGAAGTATTTAACTGACAGAGAGGGAAATTTGATAATAGCTTTTATACAAATCAGTGTATACAGTGTATCTGTATGTTAAAGATTGACTTAATTAGCTATTAAGTCATTTGCTATCCCTACTCATTTTTTAATGGGCTAGGATCTAACATGGTCTCTTGCTTTCAGATCTCTGTGCTCCAATCTAGATAGACTTGGAGTTACTGTGAATGTCAATTAACAGTCCTACCTGCCTTTTCTTTTTAAAAACTAAAATCGTGTTGTATATTGGAGGGTTGCGTGCTTGGTAAATGCATTGGTTTTTTAGTACTTTTCAATTTGACTACTGCTTTCAGACCTTTTCTCTGTAGTTTCTCCCCCACCCCCAAGAATTTCCTAGCATTTAATCTTACTGCTAACTTAGTTTCCTAATTGGAGTTCTCTCTGATTCAATTGGATTTGTGTATTTCAAGAAATACCATATATACTCATGTATAAGTCAAGAAATTTTAGTCCAGAAGTCAATCCATAAAACTTTAGTTTACTTATCCATGAATCAGTGTTATCATAAGAAGAACCATTTCCTTCTCTAAGTAGAGGGATGAACGGCAAGAGCTTAGTCCATCCCAGGAGAACCAAAAAGAAGCACTGATCTCTCCACCATGGTTCCACTTCTACATTTTAAGTGTGCCTGGGCTGAGAGGAGGAGGGCAGTGCTTCTTTTATTGTACTTACAGGATGGACTAAGCTCTCAGCTTTCATCACTCTAATCAGAAAAGGGAATGGGTCCTTTTTAGAGAAGTGTGAATGCTGTGCCTGAACTTTGATCAAAAAAAGAATCATCCCCTTCTCTGACTCTCTGTGGTGGCATTGGCAGTTCCCTTTCTTTGCAGAATGACCCTTGATTTCTCCACAAGTCATATCAAAAGCCATAATTTTGGGGCCAAAACTTACCCTTGACTTATACACAAGATTGAGACACCGATGAGTATATATTAATAGAAGAATTATACAATACATCCTTATAAAGGAGCAATGCTCCCACCTGCCACCCCAAAAGTCTTTGAGGTCCTATTTGAAGCTAGAATCATTATACATCCAGTCAGACAGCATTTTTATGTACAAATAGTAATGCACAGTGGAGCTTTATAGTAACTAGTTACAGTAACAGGTAATTACTGTTTTCACTCAATAATTAACATGGGCCTGTTCGTTTTTTACATTTTTCATTTGTAAATCATTGAGGACTACAATCTATCCTTCCTTTTGCAATGTAACTATAACTTTTTAGTTTCTTGCATCATTATGAGAGTGTGACCACACTAAATGATGGAGAAATAATATTACATGCCTCAAACGTGTCTTGTGTTTGGAACTGTGTCATGTGTCATGTGTTTGGAACTGTGGCCAGGATCCAGTCGGGTATTTAATTGATTGAAGGCAAATTCTGGAACAAACCTGTCTAAAGATCTAGAAGAATTTCCGAAGCACATTTTCAGGTGGCACAGAAGGCCGGGAGAGAGTGAATAACAGAGTGGCTTGTTAAGGCTGCTCTTTTACACAATCTTCTGACAGGGCTTCTGCTGTCAATATTAGTACCAAATGGATCCTGGCCTCTATCTAATTGTTTTTTAAAAGTCACTTTCTAAATTCTGATCTGAACAGTAAATTTGAATTGAACACATCTGCTCACAGCTTAACAAATTCCCAAGTAAGATATGGATACTGTCTATATAAACTGATACAATCATTAGTCAAAAGTATTATTTTTCTATAAAAAGTGTCTGCATTTCACTTTCTTTTTCCTTTCTGTGCCACAAATTGACATGCTTGGCTGAAACTGAAACAATAATGTTTTAATTGAAATGTATGAATGTACAGGACAGCACATACTAATCTTACTATGGCATGTTTTTACAGATGAGGATCAAAATGATAATACTGAGATAGTTACTAATGAGAAGATTCCCGAATGCACTATTACTGGTGGTGGTGAAGAGCAACATACTAATCTAGGAAATGACCTTAACTCTGATGGTAATGCAACTAATGGCTATTTTGTAGATTTTGCATGACTAACACTCCCATTTCATTTGTAATTCTTGTGATGATTTGCCTAATGTTTCGTCTGTTTCAGGCCTGTTTAACTCTTGGATTCATTTTTTTTTTATTACTATTAAATCCTTTTCTGTTTGCTCAACATTGTTCCAATTAATGATAACATGTTCCGTATATTTCTAATATGTGATGTTAAAGCACTCCAGCAAGATGACCACATGATGTGCTGGATGTCTATTTCAGATATATGGTATTTGCTGTCAATAATTATTATTTTAAATAGAATTTAATTTTGGAAACTTGTTAAAAGTATTTGTTTTTGGAAGGCCAAGGCTGCAACCGTATGCATGCTTACCTGGGAGAAAGTACCATTTAATTCAGTCACTCTTACTTCCAAGTAAATGCATGAAATCAAGTTATAGTTCAAGCTTATGAATCATTTTAAAATGTTTAATTTAACTTCTTTGTTAGTTTAAAATAGTTTCTCACATAAATAGTGCAAACAAAATCAGGTGACAATTTTTTTCACTCTGACCACAGAATCATTTTTTTCAGTCGGTTGTCTCCATGCCTAACATAGTAGTAGAAACGAATACGATGATGATGATGATGATGATGATGATGATGATCAAAAAGACTAGTGCTATTCTGTGTGAGTGGGAGAAGTAGTCTTTTCAGACTGCTCTTCAAAAAGTACTACTGGTATAAACTCATTTATGACCTAAACACTGTGAGTTAAACCCTCTCAGAACTATGTGCTTCAGGTTCTGACATTAGAATCATAGAATCATAGAATCATAGAACAGTAGAGTTGGAAGAGACCACATGGGCCATCTAGTCCAACCCCCTGCTAAGAAGCAGGAAATCGCATTCAAAGCACCCCCGACAGATGGCCATCCAGCCTCTGCTTAAAAGCCTCCAAGGAAGGAGCGTCCACCACGGCCGGGGAGAGGATTTGTTTAGACCCTTAATAGCAGAGGATTTGTTTAGACCCTTTTGCATTTATGTTAATCTCTCCTGGCTGCTGTAGAATAGAATTCATTCAGTTCAACCTTCCTTATTGAGATCCTAGTCTAGACTAGTAGTATGCAGTGAAGTAAAACTGGTTGTAGAAAACTAGAAAACTCTTTGTAACAAAGTGGGGAAATCATCATGATTTATCGGAGAAGAAAAGAAGAACAAAAAAAAAATAGAATTTAGTGGCATCTAAAACACTAACAATTTTTTTTGTTTGCCATAGCAGTCAGTGACAAGAATTTTATTTGGGAACTACAGTAACGTAAAAATATTTTCTCAGAGACTGCGTAAGTACAGATCCTAGTGCAGCCAGTTGTTCTGTAAGGACATGTTCAGCCTTCTTTCTCATTTTTGTCTTGCCTACAGTATCTGTAGTACAACTATAGGATCTAGCATCAGTGTGTGTAATTAAGAAAGTATATTATGCTTCCTTAAAAATAAAGGGAGCCCCCTGTGGCACAGCGGATTAAATCACTGAGATGCTGAGTTTGCTGACCAAAAGGTTGCTGGTTCGAATCTGGGGAGTAGGATGAGCTCCTGCTGTTAGCCCCAGCTTCTGCCAACCCAGCAGTTCAAAAACATGCAAATGTGAGTAAATCAATAGGTATCGCTCCGGTGGGAAAATAATGGCGCTCCATGCAGTCATGCCAGCCACATGACCTTGGAGGTGTCTACGGACAACGCCGGTTCTTCAGCTGAGCAATAGAGATAACCACCAACCCCCAGAGTCGGACACAACTAGGCTTAATGACAGGGGAAAATCTTTACTTTTACTTAAAAATGATCTTGACCTAACATTGATAACCTTCTAAAAACTGAGTTGGCCATTTGCTTTCAAACTGTAGAAGGTTTGTCTCATTTGGAAGTACAGTAGAGTCTCACTTATCCAACACTCGCTTATCCAACGTTCTGGATTATCCAACGCATTTTTGTAGTCAATGTTTTCAATATATTGTGATATTTTGGTGCTAAATTCATAAATACAGTAATTACTACATAGCATTACTGCGTATTGAACTACTTTTTCTGCCAAATTTGTTGTCTAACATGATGTTTTGGTGCTTCATTTGTAAAATCATAACCTAATTTGATGTTTAATAGGCTTTTCCTTAATGCCTCCTTATTATCCAACATATTCGCTTATCCAACATTTTGCCGGCCCGTTTATGTTGGATAAGTGAGACTCTACTGTATATAGACTTGAAAGTGAAATAGCACAAACTTGAATCTTTTCATGACAACCAGTATGATATGAACAGCTTTATTATAAGTCCTTATATAATTGTAGTCGGCCCCTCAGATCATTGAAGGCCCCTTGCTACTGGAAAAAAATAGAAAAAATACCCCACAATACTCCCAGGGGTATAATGAGCAACCCTCCCACCTTTCTGGCTTTCTTTGAATGTTTTAGCCCCAGGAGAGACTTTTTGTTCAACATAAATTGACCCAGAAATCAACCTTGGAGTCATTTCATGTTGTGGGGAAAAGCTAAAATGTTATCCCTTTGAAAATAGTAGTAGTAGTAGTAGTAGTAGTAGTAGTAGTAGTAGTAGGACCTTGAGGACACATTTTCACATTCCTATTCTAATCTAATCTTGACCTTTTCTTTTTGGAAACTAGTTTAAATTTAGTCTTTTAAAAATGCATCTAAAATTGTTTCATTGTTCACTGTCATTTGGTCTGAGCCACGTTCCTGTATTTTCAGAATATAATGATGGAAAGAATTCATTGAAAAGAGAAAGCCTTTGAGTAATTAACAGATGCAGCTTTACAAAAAGACAGGGTGGCAATGCTACAAGTCTATAGGATTAATGCATTTATTACAAACTAGATCTTAAATATTTGATTATTTTGATTATTTCTGAGAGGAAGGCTGGTAGTTAGTGTCTTGGAGGGTTTTTCTCCTGGGTTCTTCAGGTGTTCAGGAGAAAAGTGATCACAACCCAAATACTTCATGCCTTTCTTTATTATTTGGTTAGGGGTTTTTTTCCTAGCAAGGATCTGTTTATATAACTATGTAATGTCTCCCAATAATTCTTGAAATTTTGAATATCAGTATGTTGATAATACTATTCCTCTGCTGTAAATTAGATGAGGACCAGAATGGTGTAATGTCTGGAGCCTTGGATTATGTCACTGGAGACCAGGGTGTAAATCCCCACTTGGTCGTGAAACTCAGTGAGAGACCTTGTGCATGTCACACTTTTCAGATTCAGAGAAAGGCAAAGACAAACTCCCTTTGAACAAACAGTGTCAAGAAAAACTAGTGGCAGGTTCACCTTAGGATCATCATCAATAGGAAATGACTTCAAAGCACACAACAAATTGAAGAGGTGAAGAGATCAACTTGTCTAAGGCTAGCCAATGAGTTTGGATCCCAGAGAACAGTCAAGCCATAATTCACTTGACCACTGTGCTGTTGTAGTTCTCATTTCTCTGCTTAAAACTATTATTTATCATATGAGTATGTATGCATGTATGCCTAAACACTCTAAAGGCACCAGATCCAGTTTGATCTTGGAAGCTAAGAAAGATTGGTACTTGGATGGGAGACTATCAATGAAGTCCAAGCGATGAAGGTTATATTACAGAGGAAGGAACTGCCAAAACCACTCTGAGTATTTCTTGACTAAGAAACCTTATGAAATTCATAGTGTTACCATAAGTCTGCAGATGGCTTACATACATACACACACATATGTATGTATGTGTTATAGCTGTAGACCACTCACTAAGAAGAGTGCTGTAATATGTAATAAATTATGTGCAATATAATAAATTAAAAATCAAGATAAAACCAACAGCAAAACATAGCAATATATGAAGTCAATGTTGTTCTTTTTTAAGCCAAATAGCAAAATAGTTGTAAACTAAGATCTAAAAAGCTTCCTTAAAATGTCTGGGAGAATACAAAGACTTGGCACTGAAGTGGCAGTGACTTAGGCCAAAGTGGGGCAGTGCATTCCATGAATGGAATGTTACTCTTGAAATCCCAGCCTTGACTTGACTTTCCTCGTCTGGCATTTGATGGGTCAAGTCAGCTGATGTTTGAGGGTTTTTTTCCAGAATGAAGTCTATATATTCCTGTTTAAATATATGAAGTTACCATCACAGGAGTCACCTATAGAAATTTTAAAAGTCATCCTATCAGGTCTTCATCTTTTCTTTTGTTCCTTTAAAAAAATGATGGAGGAAGGAAAGGGGAATTAGGCCATGAGGAAGAAAAGATCATTATGAAAGCAGAACAATGGAGCTTTGGTTAACTCTTTCCTCTCTAGTGCCATCATCATGAGCCAGCTTCCTTTCCCCTCACCCCATTGCAGCTGCTACTATATACAGTATATTATATAGAGAAAGGGGGGGAGGGGAGAGAGAGAGAGAGAGAGAGAGAGAGAGAATTTTTTCTCATAATCGATTTTCCAGGGGCATGTCTATGCTTGTCCATAGTAACCAAGCCCTTCAAACTGTAACCTATGTAGTGATAGTCATATTCTTACTTTTTAATAGAGAATCTATGTCTAGTTGTCAATGGATAAACGTATATCACTGTTTCATGTGTAGCTATAAGTCCAGACTCAAATTATGCATCGGTGATAGACATTGATCAAGTTGCTTCTCAGCTTTGGATCCCCACCTGTCAAGACCACATGTAGCAAGATTTAAAAAGCAGCAAATCACTATGCATGTGGGGATTGCGAGTAAAAGAACTGAAATGAATAATCAATTTGTCTTATTTTTTACACTCACACATCTTGGACTAAATATAAAGCTCATTTATTTACTAAGCACTATTTAGGGATGCCTTATATAAGATCCATTATGGGACATTTGACAGAAACTTATAGTAATTGCAATTATTCTGCCTTTGCAATATTGAAAGCCTTTAGTGCCATTCTGACAGTAAAAAGAGATTACTGCTGATGTTAATACTCAAAGTGAGATCAAAACTGCTACCTTGCTTGTTTGGGTAATAGATTAGGGAGAGGATCATAGCGGGAAGCAACAGACAGTATAAAAGGACCATTACAAACTTCAACACCAAAGCCAAGACATGGAAGGTAGAAAGGTTAAAGCTCAACCATGGTGTTTTCATTTATTGTTTTTAATATGTATGCTTTTGTATTGAAGTTATACTTTTTAAAATTGATTGTACTTTTTAATTGGTATTTATTCTTTTAACTTATGTTGTGTGTGTGTAATTATCATTGTTTTTTAATCTGTGGTTCCCCAGTGGGTAAGAAATAATTAAGGTTGTAATTGTGAGGATAGAAATATGAACTATTTCTTATAACTCTTGTATTCTGGAGACAAGAAATAAAAGAGAAATATGACACCCCACACCTGGTCTTTAGATAAGAATAATACTTTTATAGAGATTCTAGTATCGCAAACAATGGCCTCAGCATCCATTCAGGAGCCCTGTAAAACAGGACAGTCTTTAGAGACAAGAGGGTAAAGTTGAGAATGAGAGAGTGGAATATCTGTAGCCAGAAAAAGAGGGGTAAGCCCCAAGGTGCTGGGAAAAGTAGTTCATTGTAAAAGTAATTTAAATAGCTCAAGTATTTTAATTACATGCTATAGGCTTCTTCAGACCCATCCAAATACTTTGCTGTCTAAAGCATAGCAGCAAATAGCATCTCCTACCCATGCAAATTGATGAGTGATTCCTATCTGGAGGCAATCATGAGTGTTCTTTTATGGGAGAAAACAAAAATTCCCATAAGTTCCTCTGCACATCTCTGGGCATTTAAAAATGCAATAATGACAACTTTAAAAACTAGCGTCTTCCTAGCCTATTGTGATATTCCATACCCCTCTCCATACACAGGTCCATCGCGCTTAACAAATCCATGACAGAGATGAGATTTGAGTTAGAAACTTCCTGATTTATTTCAGTCTTTCAGCCACTAGATAATACTAGTGCTGTGCAATCTGGCTTGTGAATGTAACAAGATGTTTGAGTTACCATTTTGATCATGCATGATCTAATAGCACAACCCTATACATGTGTACTATGCTTTGGTTCAGTGAGGCTTCATTTCAAGTAAGCATGTGTAGGACTACAGCCAGAATCAGTTATGACTATCTTGCAAAATCAGTACAAATGCGGCAGCATCAAGTATGGCAATGTTTTGGTCAAATTATACCAGTTTCTTAAATAGATGTGCTTCCACAGATTTATATTTCTTGTTATAGATTCACAGTGTCCCCTCACTACTTCACGGTTCACTTTTCGCGGATTCGCTGTTTTGCGGTTTTTCAATACACTCTAAAATACTATTATAAATCATAAAAAATTACAGCCTAAGGAAGGGAGGAAGGAGAAGCCAAAGGGAGAGAAAATGTGCCCAAGTGGCAATGGGAGGAGAAGGAGGTGATTTATCAATACACAATTGGTTGATAAAGACTTAAAATAGTGTATAACTACTAAAATAATGTATAAATATTAAAATAAATATAGTGTCCCTACCTCGCGGATTTTCACTTATTGCGGGTGGTCCTGGAACCTAACCCCAGTGATAAGTGAGGGAACACTGTATACATATGCATATGCTGGAGGGAAACTCTTCTCCCAGCAGTTCTGGGAGCCTTCTGAAGGGGGTAAACTATAAACTAGTGAGGAGGAATTAATCTGCCCCCCAGATTGAGTAATAGCGCTTTCTGTGAACACTGCCCTTTCATCTATGGTAGACAAGCTCCTAGGTATGGAAAGAAAGAGGGTCTGGAAGAATAATTCTAATGCCATTGTCATTTTAATTGTGTCTTTTTCAGCTGTTGCTGAAAACCTGATGATTGATTCATGTATACATGTACCTTACTTAGTGTCCTCTTAACTTAAGGCACCAACTACATAGAATATTTTGCTTTGAAATTTTGCTTATGGGTGATGTTTGTTTGCTCACTTTTAAATGGTATATGCTACCAACATAGATATTTTTTCAGCTTGACTTTTTTTCCATAACGAAATACGAACATTATGTCCATTTGGTCAGGTTTGTTGCAAACATGCAGGTAGGTTTTTAATATTATAAATCTCTGAAGCATGGAGGGATATGTATGAAATTATCTTATTCAGAATTTTTTAACTTATAAAAGAGCAGGGCTTGGTAGTTAGCATGATTATTTTTAATTGTTCAAACTGAATTCAGCAGGAATTAATTTCAGGTAAGAGAAGCCAGCATGACTCTGGAGACTGGCTTCAAATCCTTGTTCAGCCATGAAAATCCACTTGAACAAGTTGTATACTCTCAGCCTCAGAAAACCCTACCTATTCTCCCCGCTCCTTTCCCAGTGCTCCCCTCTGCCCTAGCAGATGACACGGTACATGATGGAGTATCATAACCAGAGAACACTGTGACCAGTGTCATGGCCAAAGACACGGGATGAGGGAGAAGGAGACTGCCATTCCATGTCCCCAAGCTGCCTCAGCCCAGGAAATGTAAGATGGCAGTGAGGACAATTGGGACTGGTTCCATTAGGGAAATAGCCCAACGATCCCCATAGACCCTACATTGGGGAAAAGTCCAAATTCTGCCCCTGAATTTTGACTTTCCCCTGACTTCAGCTTACCCGAGGCAAGGCAACCTTAAGGTAACCTTGCCCCATGTTTCCCCGAATTCACACTGTGTGGTGTTTGGCTACTGTGAGGCTGATCCACATCTAAAATGGATCTGTGTATATGTGGCCTTTGGTGAAAATAAACGTTCCATGTCAATCAGTAAATTTACATATAAAACATTTTTGAGGTTCTAATAATATGTGAAGTTCACATAAAAGCATGAGGAGACAGACATCAAGAGTTAACTTTTTAAAACAAAGTTTTTCTCCCAAAGAATAAGCAACTTATTACTGTATTAGAACACATTTAAAATTGGAAACTCTGTAATCAGTTTCCAATTGAAAGATCACAGTTAGAGCAATGTACATTTAATCTCTTAGAGTAATTCATTGTTATAGGGCCTCTACATCTAAATGCATGTTTCTCTTCCTCCCCTTTCTCTCTCTCTCTTCTGCACTGTGGTATTTGCATATTTAGCTGAACAGAACAGCAAGTTGGTGGATCTGAAGTTGAAGAAGCTCCTAGAAGCTCAGCCACAGATGGGAAATTCCGTTTCCAGTGCTTCTCAGAAAACCGTTGATGACAGAATGGAGCAAGAGTTTAAGGTAAGTTTCTGAATAAAGTGTTTTGTCCCAGTCAAGGTGATTCAGGAACAGTCATGACCCTTTGGATTTGGAAAGACTTGAAATGAATGGTATGCTTTACAATGAAGTTCAGCTCAAAAGTGCTGTTTATGTCTGTGTAACTATACCGTAACATTTACCTGCATTTTGAGAAATGTGACTTCAGCATATGGGTAGTGTGTGGTGTCTCTGCATTGTTTTCATGCTTTTCATTTGTACCACAGTTTCCTAAATAACAGGATTATTAGGTTACAGGAAGTGAGGCACCTTCTCCTACTCCCCCTGCAACCAGTTTAGTCATTTACATAAACTAGAGCAAGGCCATCATTCAGGCCTCTTTTCACCACTATTTTGCTTTGGAATCAGACAATTGCATAGAACAAAAAAAGTTTCCAATGATTTTGAGGTGGAAGTTGGGAAAGATATGTTTGTGTCTCATATTTCTTAGGTAACGGGAAAATACTTCCACACTGGGAGGGGGGCAGTTTCCCGTCTTCTCATATCCAGTCTTTGTCTCTATATACATAGATATATAGATAGATAGATAGATAGATAGATAGATATATACACACACACACACACACACACACACATCCTCCCAGCTAATCGTCTTCATTAGTCCATGGCTATTAGTCCTAAGTGAAAAGACTGCAATGGTTGTGGGGGTAGCTCCACTCTTGGGTAACTTTTCACCCACCTGCTGCAGGCGGTGGGCATATACACTGCTGACTGAAAGGATTTCCTTCCCCAGATACAGAGAGGCTTTGAAGTCCCAAAACAATGACTTTCATTGCTTTTTCCCTTACACTGTCGGTTCCGATAAATTGGTGATGAAAGTGTGTGGCAGCAGCAGAGGACTTTCAGTCTCTATCTTTGAACAAAGCGAAGCTTGGATCAAGTCTGATTTTTTGCGTTCAATTTAGCTTTCTACAGTGGATTTAATGCAAAATGAAGCTGGTCTCAGAATAATACAATGGATTGAAAAGGCTAACTGAATTAGTGGGCTTAGAGGAATACATTTGTAAAGTGGCAGAAGTCCCTCGTCATAAAAAAGGCTTCTTAAAATGGGATTTACTGGCTAATCGCACTGATATTTTAACATGTTGCCAGGCCTAAAAAAATTAGCCATGTTTGTTTATTTTGGTAAAGACCTATGTTTCATTTGTAGATACTAGCTGTTGTGTGAAGAGACAGAAGGCATTTTTTTTTCTTAGAGCAGTAAAATCATAGCAGTTTTTGGTTGGAAAAACAACTGTAACGTAAGGGGCTCTTTAAGGAATTAAAAGTTAACTCGGTAAATAGCTCTCCATTAGGGCGATTTGATTCAGATGAGATGACAGAAACAGTGCTTCCTGCTCTAAATATACACGTTGGTATTAATTGGGCCGTTTTATTTTCTTTTTGCTTTTTTGTGCTTCTGCTACAAAAAGGGCAGCTTGAGCTAAACATTTTAATGCTGTAAGGGAAAATATGTGGTGCCCATCTGTTCTCTTAGAGCTTTCAGCATAGAGTTGGATTTGTGTTTTTAATAAAATGCAGTTTACACGTTTATAAATGAGGCTTTCTGTATTTGTGGAAAAGGATAAACTGTTACCTTCCCTTGAGGATTCTGTATCCCAGGCCTCCTTGAGGCTAGAGAATAGGCCATTGGAGAACTCCCTCATTACCAATTGTCTCAATGCAGAGGAAGGGCAAAGTCTTGGTAGCTTTTGATAACCAGTTTCAGCATTCAGCAGGCTTAGCTATTAGTCATGCATCTTAGCCTTTCCCTATTTACTTTCAAAACACTTAATAAAAATAATAATAGATTAGGTATAAAATGAAATATTTGTTTGGTACACAGCACCTCGGTATCTGCAGTTTCCACACACCACAGTGGTCTATTCTTCTGGGATATTTCATGTTGATAGACCCATTTGAATTTGTTACCAGTATTAACATAGGAGGCTGTGGAAAACAGGAATTATTTTCTTGGCTGAAAAAGGCAGACTTACAAATCTAGATGTGGAAAGTTATAGCTGATGAAATGTAGTTGTTATAGTTATACTGTAAAATTACCCATTATTCCTCATCCGCCATTAGTGGCTTATCTCAATGGGCATTAAATTAGAACTGGGATATTTGTCTTACATGTCTGTATATCCATTTAGGATGGCAGGATTCTTTACTGTGGTAAACTCTGTGCACAAAAGGTTAGAACTTGTCCTGTTTAAAAATATTGATGATATTGAACAATATGCCCACTGCTGCATGGTTTTGGTATTAGTATCTTGTGCCTTGTAAGTCCAAGTTAAAGAAGAGTATTCTTCTTTTAAATCCTGCATTTCCAGAGATACTAACTTATCCCAGTCTGTAGTAGCAGAAGCTTGCCTGAACTTACCAATTTTTATTTTACTAAATATTCTTATTAATTCTGGTTTCTGATATCATTTTTATCTGAGTTGAGTTGTGTGGCTTTTTATAAAGAAAAAGTTCCTAACTGAAAGATATCTTTCCCTTTTATAACTTTCATAAATGAATTGATTTGATGTACATTTTTTGATTTTATGGCAGAATGAAACAGAAGAGCATCGTGCTGAGAGGCTACAAAAAGGAACAGAACGTTTTAGAAATCCTGTTGTGTTCAGCAAGGATTCTACAGTCAGAAAAACTCAGCTTCAGTCATTCAGTCAATATGTTGAAAACAGACCAGGTAGGCAAAAATATTCTTAAAAAACTCTCCCTGCACCCTCCCCCCCATCCTATGATTTAATAATATTTAACAATAAATATATTAAAAACCAGATAATGTAAGTCCACATTTCAATACACAAATATCAAGTATTATAATAATTTTACATGCCTTTCCTCTCTTTTTTTTTTTCAAGAGATGAAAAGGCAGAGATCAATACAGGAAGATACAAAGAGAGGAAATGAGGAGAAGGCAGCGATAACTGAAACTCAGAGGAAGCCATCAGAAGATGAAGTGCTTAATGTATATTAATTTTTTGTCTGGTTTCACGATTGCTGATAATTCTCAACTGTATGTGGAAATAGTGCCTTTATTTGTTAAAATGAGATGTTAGGTTTTCTTAGATGTCAATCTCCAGTGCATTCAAAGCAGAGTGAGAGGGGTGCGCTGTTGAATTAGTCTGCAGCGTGGTGATAATTGTCAGATAAAAAAATGAATTTTTCAGAGTTCCACAGCTCCAGTTTCCTTGAGACATTTCCATCAGGGCACTTCCCATAAAGAGATTCCAGTATTGATCTACCAGGAGGATTTTAATTATTACAATAGCAGATACCGCAGAGCTGCAGTTAGAGGAAAAAGTCACATGAGACCTGCTAGAATTTCTCAGCCAACCCATTTTGTTGGCTTGGGTTAATGGGTGTTCAACCTTTCCATTATCCAGATCAGCCGTGAATTACTAGCTGAATGATGTTTGCATTAATATAATATATATGGTAATTTCTTCACTTAATTAACGGGGAGGTTCAGCTCAGTAGGGGTATGGGCTGATCATGTGTAAAATTGATTTGTGAGGGAAATATTTGATAGACCGCAGGGAGAAAGCAGCTTTTGATGGACAGCTGCGGGACAGAAGCAGGAAGAACAAGTTTTGACCTGAATATGTTTTATTTCTGTTTTCCTTCTTTTTTCTTTTTTCTTCTTATTTTGTCTGGAGGCTTTTTTTTTAACAATAGTCATTTGATGCTGTCCATTATTTGTCTTATATGTGGTATTGCTGAGAAACCATCCAGAGAATGTGAACTCTCTTAATTATTATTCTAAATGCCCACTTGTCTTAACATTTATCAGCTGATAGTTTTTTTTTAATTTAAGAACAGTTGTTCTTTGACAGAGCTGAAGAGGTCTTACTCAGCAAGTTTGTAATATAATATATGCAAATTATACATATGAGCTCTTGGGATGTTTCATCCTGACATAGCATTCCTTTTAATCTAATAATGTTCTGTAGAGTCCTGGGAGCTGGCATTGCCAAAGTTTTGCATTCCTTTCAATTAACCACAAATAATGGCAGTTGCCTTTCATTAGCAGTGCTCCGCCCACATTTGTTTTTCTTTCATGTGCGTAACAGCATTTAATTTTAGAGATCAGGGAATGAGACAAGCATATTAAGCTTTGTTTAGAAGTGTTGCTGCTTGTTTTAGTGAATGACGATTGGGACGTATCCCATAAACCATGGATACCCAACACTTACTATATTATATATTAAAACTTCTACACCATGCAGTGGTTCGGAGAGATTTACCACCCAATAAGTTTTACCTCACTTTCCAGCAACACCATTCCATGCCAATTCATTCAGCCACTATTAAAGTAGTGGAATAATTTAGTCCTGCAACTATGTAATCCAGCAACAAGTGAGGCAGTAGTAAGGAGACACCATATCCTTTATCCTTTCCTCAAAAGGTAATGTGTACAGACACATTCCATTTGAAAAGACAATTGGATTGGATTAGATTGCAGAAGACAATTGAATTCCCAAAATGAGCTTCTGAGCTTTAACCTTCACTTGATGAGTCTTGATTGGGCTCCGCAAAGAGACTTATTGGTGATTACAAAGTAAATCTCTCAGGGGCTTCTATGCAAGTGTGTCTCCTTTCCCACTTCAGCTCCGTCCTTCATTGCCAAAGAAGGGACTCAGCTGCAGCATCCTTCAAATTCCCTGATTCCTCAAACCCTGGTCCAGCATAGAATTGTATGCTATGATGAATTGAAAAGGAACCTGTGTAGGGAACCTAGACTGAAAAACCACACTTTTATTTAAGCCATATGAAGTCACTAGCAGCATTCAATATTTTTAGGACAAATGAAAACTTCAAAAGACTTTGGGTTTCTTGATTGTTTTAACATTAGTAATCCTAAACATTTACACTTTCTATTTCAACATCTCTTTTTTGGTTAAATTGTGATTAACATTTATCATATGAAAGATTTGAAAATGTAAAAATTGTGCCCATGTGAGTTTGGGATGAACCAGAACTGGAGTGCATATATTTTTCTTTTTTTTGAACAGGTTGCACTATAAATCAGTTTTGTCACTATTCTCAGGAGTGGAGTGGACTCTAATAGCAGTAATTAGCCATTCATCTGTCTGGCCCCAAAATATATTTCTCGAAAGAAAAAACAAGCTGGGGAGGTTTTTACTGTTATCTTTTCAGAATCGTATCATTAGCATTTCAACAAAATATAACCACAAAAACAAAGTGGTGTTTACTTCATTTAGACTTTTTGTATCATTTTTCAACATTTCTAATTTTGGTTGTTTTTCCAAAGTATATTATATTCTCTATATCAAAAAACAGTGGCTACGTAGAATAAAATGATATTTTGGGCGCTTTTGCAGTTGAAGCGGTGCTTCTCATAGATATGCTATAAAAATACTTTGTTTGGATTCTTCTATGAGCTCATGTAGGAAACGTATCGCAAAGCAGGAGCGAAAGGAAATTATATAGAAATTTAAAAGTCAGTGAAGAGGTTTGAAGTTGAAATCTAACCTTTAAGGAATTATATTTTATTCTATAGCATGCCTCATATTAAAATTTGGCAAAAGGGTGAGAATCATGAATTGTGTTTCCTGTTTTGGTAGCAAGGATGATATTTAGGTAAGTGCCTTACTAAGTGTTTCTGGAAGGGAAAAACGTAACTTAACAAGTGATGTATTCTTCCTGTTGTTTGTTCTCTTTAACAGAAAGGGTTCAAAGACACCAGTCAGTATGTTGTAGGAGAATTGGCAGCACTAGAGAATGAGCAAAAGCAAATTGACACCCGTGCCGCGCTGGTGGAGAAGCGCCTTCGCTATCTCATGGACACAGGTACGGTGCCCAATTACACTGTAAACAGTTTTGGCAAATTGAGCGTTCACAAACTCTTATAGAGTTTTGGAAGTGTGAATCTTTGAAGCTTGAATGTTCAGCAAAACTGCCTTGAAAATAAAAAGGCTGCGATTTGCAGCCACCTCTCTGGGCCCTGGTGATAAGAGTGCCTTCATGGGAAGTGATAACTTGCCCTGATACCGTGTGAGCCAGCACTATTGAACAGTGTGCTCATCCATGCAGAGTTGGAATACACATCTGTGCCTCATTGATATGCCACTGCTAAAAGAGAGAGAGAGCGAGAGAGAGAGAGAGAGAGAGAGAGAGAGAGAGAGAGAGAGAGAGAGAGAGAAAGATCTTCACTGTTCTACTGATTCAGTGGGGGGGGGGGAGATTTGGCCAGCTAAAACCATGTACCACATGAAACAGAGCACAGTACATGGGGGAAGGCTCCACTGGCTAGATCACTGAAATTTGAGAATACTATCTGGTTACTGACACTCCACAATTATTATTTTTTCAGGGCAAGTTGGGCTTTTTTAAGTGTGTAATACTTTGTGTTGTTGGTACAGTCAAAAAGAATTCAAGCATATAGATTGTCTTGTGTCAAAAAATAAAACCCACAATAAATGGTATATGTGCTTTTCGAAAAGTAATTGCTACCACCGATTTTAAAGGGATGAGATTTCCTAGCATGGTATGCTTTGAAATAAATACCTTCCTGATAATGAAAAAAATAAACAATGTTCATTGGAAAAAATATATTTGTTCTTACATCATACATCTGTGTGCCTAATATAACCCCCAGGCTAATGTCAGCGCAGCTTTAAAATCTGACTTGATACTGGAAAGCCGCAAATTACTGAAGTTAACTAAACATCTAAACATGCTCTTATTAATTTCCATTCTGCAAAACTTCAGAGCATTATGTCAGGTATGTTCAATCACTTCTGATGCTGAGATGGAGAGGCAACATATGCGTACAAATTATGAGTGTTTTGTTTTCTAGTAAACATCTAGCCAATTCCTAATAGTATTTTTTATTATAAACATCAGTAAGTATATCCATATAGGACATGACTGAAAACCATATATAAACTCTGATTCAGTACATGTATGCCTGAAAAAAATATATTCGGTTACTCTCCTATTAATAGATACAGCTGTATCTGTATGTTTCTGGCATTCTCCCTCTCCCTCCTCCTCCTTTTTTGTCTGTTTCTTGTTGGCTAGTTAATTTTGGCTGCAAGTTTTAGATTGTTGTTATGAGTCTTCAAATTTTGATGACCGATTGGGACCTAGGGCAACCCTATCATAGGGTTTTCTTGGCAAGATTTTTTCATGGGTAGATTTCCTTTTTCCTTTCTCTGAGGCTTGAGTGTGTGACTTTCCCAAGATGCAGTGGATTTCCATGGCTGAGTGGGAATTCAAACCATGTTGAGGAGGTTGGGTGGGATTGGAGGGGGATTAATTTTAAAAGCCATTTTAAGTGTCTTTATTGTATTTTAATTGTTTTTACCACATTGTTATTATTTAATTGTTTTTCAACTTTTTATTGCATTTTAAAAACTTGTTTAGTGTGGGATTGTTAGTCACCTTGAGTCTCCACAGGGAGAAAGGTGGGGTATAAATAAAGATGATAATGATGATAATGATGATGATAATAATAATAATAATAATAATAATAATAATAATAATAATAATAATAATATGTTCTCCGGAGTAATAGTCCAACACTCAAACCACTATACTACATTGGCTCTTGTGTATCATTATAAAAAGTTTATTACTGTCCTGCTTGATTACTTCTCTGTACAAACTTACTCACAGCTTTCATTAAAATATGGAAAAACAAATAGGAGTATATTAACAAACAACGGAGTATACAAGCCTTCAATGTGAAGGTTATATATTGTCTGGTCAATGTGACTAATAACAGAGATACATTTCAGTTCCTCTATCTGAAAATATTGTAATTGTCTCTAGCTAATGGCTAGTGCCCCCGGTAGCACAGTAGATTAAAGCGTTGAGCTGCTGAACTTGCTGACCGAAAGGTCGGCGGTTCAAATCCGAGGAGTGGGCTGAGCTCCCGCTGTTAGTCCCAGCTTCTGCCAACCTAGTAAATTAAAAACATGCAATTGTGAGTAGATCAATAGGTACCGCTCTGGCGGGAAGGTAACGGCGCTCCATGCAGTCATGCCGGCCACATGACCTTGGTGGTGTCTACAGACACCACCAGCTCTTCAGCTTAGAAATGGAGATAAGCATCAACCCCCAAAGTTGGACACAACTAGACTTAATGTCAGGGAAAAACCTCTACCTAGTGACATAATCAAAGAGGGAAGTATTGTCCCGAGTTTTGAGAATGTGATCAGTGTAAACATAAGGGAGATAATTTCATGTACTGCCTTCATTTCCTGACAGTGTCCTATTTGTTTTCATATGGGGATCTCTCTAACACTGTTAAATATTTACTTATATAGACAATGTCATTAGGAAAAATCCAGGAGTTGATAACTTAAATGTGCTGTGGTTTTCTTGGAGAGGGAACTCAAATTTTTCTTGTGCAATTGGGTTTTTTAAAATCTTGTCTGACTAACCTAAAAGGCATATTATGCACATCATTTTGTTATTTTATCTGAACACAATTCCTTGCCCACCCAGTACTGTCCTGTTTGCCTTTCTTAAAAGTACTTCCATCAGTTTCTGTGTAGTCATTTCAGCTATCAAGCACCTGTTAGTTTCTCCTAGCAATAGAACTATAGGTTCTTCAACTGAGAAGGCTGTATCTGGTAAACTATCCCTAAAAACCTCTACCAGAGTCTGTCTTCTGGTTGCTGGGTTCCAGTAGGCCAGAGCATCCCTTTTGACCTCCCTCCCAGACATGATAACTAATAAGACTCTTCGAACAGTTTTGCCCATGTGGTCATCAGCAAGCATAGACATATTGCTTTCTCACCTGTGCCTATTTTGTCCTCCCTGTCCTGTGGTTAATTAGTTGTAGATTCCACACACATTCTCAGCACCGTTTGACTTTAAAATGACTCTAGATGACTTAAAGTACATCTACATCAAGGGTGTCAAATTCATTTTCACTAAGGGTCACATCAACCTTATGGTTGCTTTCAAAGAGCCGTTTGTAATTGTAAGACTGTATACATGTAAGTATGTTGCCCTAGCAACATACTTATGTGGCCCACATAAAATGATGTGGCAAGCTGGATTTGGCCCACGGGCCTTGATTTTCACACTTATGGTCCACCCCAGAGGTCCTCAAACTTTTTAAGCAGGGGGCCAATGCACAGTCCCTTAGACTGTTGGAAGGGGCGGACTATAGTTTGGAAAAAACATGAATGAATTCCTATGTACTCTGCACATATCTTATTTCTAGTGGAAAAAACCATGAAAGAACAATACAGTATTTAAAATGGAGAACAATTTTAATTAACATAAACTTAAAAGTATTTCAGTGATAAGTGTGGGCCTGCTTTTGGCTAATGAGATAATCAAGTTAATTAATATTGTTGTTTTTCTTGTGTGCCTTCCAAGTCATTTCAAACTTAGGTTGACCCTCAGTCTAATATTTGTGGACCCTTAGTCTACACTGTAGAGTTGATGCAGTGTAACACCATTTTAACTGTCATGGCTCAATGTTATGGAATCCTGGGAGCTGTAGTTTTACAAGTTATTTTGCTTTCTCTGACAAAGACTACTGGTGCCTCACCAAACGATAACTCCCAGGATTCCATAGCATTGAGCCATGTTATCTAAAATGATGTCTAAGGACCCATCTACATCACATTAATTCTGCAGTGTAAATTTACCCTTAGACTAGCACAAGCAATAGATTTCTGAACTTTCTATTTTAAGGATTGTGAGAAACATTTATGCTCCTATACACTGAGCATCCAAAATCCATCAAGTGCTTGGAATCGAAAAGAAACTGTATGTCTTCAGTATTTGCCATAAGCTTTCCAACAGCTGCCCAGTAAGCTGTATGTCATCTTCTTTGAAGAACTGATGTTTACTACTAAGAACTAAGAAAGAATGGGCTTTTTCAGCTTCAGAGAAGAATCCCCTCTCTAATATCCTGTACATTTCCTGTGTTAGTCCTTCTCCATACGGGATTTTTCTCTTCCTATTTTAATGTTATTTTCACTGTATTGTTGATCTGACTAGAGAGAAATTCCATTAAATTTACATCTGGGCAATCAACATTTATAAGACAAAAGATTATCCTGGTTCCTTCATTTCATTAGCACGTAGCAGTGTATGATATAGACGTAAATCAATTGTTCTTTACAAGACACAATACATTATATGTTTATAAAGTAACTTCTTGGCTGTGTCAATGTAGAGGGAATGACCTAAAGCAGTTTTGGCCAAGCAATTCAAACATAGGCTTCACTCCATAAAGTTGCCCAATTATTGAAGGCAAAAGAGGTACCTGATCATTCAGAAGCTCTGTTTGGACCATGGTAGATACCTGGCACTTTGAATTAGGCTTCACAGGATAACACTTCTGAAATCTTTGCACTGACATTTCAGGTTTTCTTAAATTTGGTATTGGCACTTGTAGTTATGTCTATTCATAGTGCCCTAGTTCAACAATTCCACTCTGGGTAACTCTCCGGACAGTAATTGTGCATTGCAGTCTCCCATGACCCACTGCTGAACAGTTGAGATCAAACTGTAAGATGAAGTTCACTCCGTTAAGACATGCATATCTAATACATAATAAATTTCAGTACTGATAGATACAAAAAGCTTGGTTTTCCAAACCAGTTCAAAAATCCTTGCCCCCATCTCTGCCTTAAATTGAATTGGGTACTTCTTTAATCAGTCCCTTCATTTTGTGTTGGAGAGTCTTCATTACTACCAGTCTCTTGTGGACAGAGGAGAAGGTCTCACATCTCCTAAAAGGAACAGAAACAATGCATGTGCAACTGCCATTGATTATCAGGTGGATGTCAGTTAAGCAATAACACTTTTCTGAAAGGTGTTGAAAACAGAGGTAATTAAAATTACAGATGACTGCTTTGCTATTGCATTTTTATCATTTTCATTTGTAAGGTGTAATTTGTGTAACTAGCTGAGCAT